>NC_092726.1:135059195-135060440 GCF_047496885.1 Scyliorhinus torazame | reverse complement strand
CTCACATTGAAACACGAACAGACTGTGTCTGCACCCCCCCACCCCTCACATTGAAACACTAACAGGCTGTGTATGTCCCCCCCCCCACTTTGAAACACTAACAGGCTGTGCCTGTCCCCGCTCCTCACATTGAAACACTAACAGGCTGTGCCTTCACCCCGCCCCCCCCTCACATTGAAACACTAACAGCTGTGCCTGCCCCCCTCACATTGAAACACTAACAGGCTGTGCCTGTCCCCCCCACATTGAAACACTAACAGGCTGTGCCTGCCCCCCCCCCTTAACATTGAAACACTAACAGGCTGTGCCTGCCCCCCCTCACATTGAAACACTATCAGGCTGTGCCTCCCCCCCTTCACATTGAAACACTAACAGGCTGTGCCTGCCCCCCCCCCTCACATTGAAATACTAACAGGCTGTGTCTGTCCCCCCTCACATTGAAACACTAACAGGCTGTGTCTGCCCCCCCCCCTCACATTGAAACACTAACAGGCTGTGTCTGCACCCCCCCCTCACATTGAAACACTAACAGGCTGTGTATGTCCCCCCCCCCCACATTGAAACACTAACAGGCCGTGCCTGTCCCCCCCCTCACATTGAAACACTAACAGGCTGTGCCTTCCCCCCCCCCCCCTCACATTGAAACACTAACAGGCTGTGCCTGCCCCCCCTCACATTGAAACACTAACAGGCTGTGCCTGTCCCCCCCACATTGAAACACTAACAGGCTGTGCCTGCCCCCCCCCTTCACATTGAAACACTAACAGGCTGTGCCTGCCCCCCTCACATTGAAACACTAACAGGCTGTGCCTCCCCCCCTTCACATTGAAACACTAACAGGCTGTGCCTGCCCCCCCTCACATTGAAATACTAACAGGCTGTGTCTGTCCCCCCCTCACATTGAAACACTAACAGGCTGTGTCTGACCCCCCCTCCACCTCACATTGAAACACTAACAGGCTGTGTCTGACCCCCCCTCCACCTCACATTGAAACACTAACAGGCTGTGCCTGACCCCCCCTCACATTGAAACACTAACAGGCTGTGTCTGCCCCCCCCCCCTCACATTGAAACACTAACAGGCTGTGCCTGTCCCCCCCCCCTCACATTGAAACACTAACAGGCTGTGCCTGCCCCCCCTCACATTGAAGCAATAACAGGCTGTTCCTTCCCCCCCCTCACATTTAAACACTAACAGGCTGTGTCTGCCCCTCCTCACATTGAAACACTAACAGTCTGTGCCTG